>NC_089251.1:2007500-2010000 GCF_963930625.1 Muntiacus reevesi | reverse complement strand
ATCTGTGTGTGTCTGTGTGTATCTGTGTGTGTATCTGTGTGTATCTGTGTGTGTATCTGTGTGTGTCTGTGTGTGTCTGTGTGTATCTGTGTGTGTATCTGTGTGTATCTGTGTGTGTATCTGTGTATCTGTGTGTATCCGTGTGTGTATCCGTGTGTGTCTGTGTGTATCTGTGTGTGTCTGTGTGTGTCTGTGTGTATCTGTGTGTGTCTGTGTGTGTATCTGTGTGTATCTGTGTGTGTCTGTGTGTGTCTGTTTGTGTATCTGTGTGTGTCTGTGTGTATCTGTGTGTGTATCTGTGTGTATCTGTGTGTGTATCTGTGTGTATCTGTGTGTGTCTGTGTGTATCTGTGTGTGTATCTGTGTGTATCTGTGTGTGTATCTGTGTATCTGTGTGTATCCGTGTGTGTCTGTGTGTATCTGTGTGTGTCTGTGTGTGTGTCTGTGTGTGTCTGTGTGTGTGTCTGTGTGTGTATCTGTGTGTATCTGTGTGTGTCTGTGTGTGTCTGTGTGTGTATCTGTGTGTATCTGTGTGTGTATCTGTGTGTGTATCTGTGTGTGTCTGTGTGTATCTGTGTGTGTGTCTGTGTGTGTCTGTGTGTGTGTCTGTGTGTGTCTGTGTGTGTATCTGTGTGTGTCTGTGTGTGTCTGTGTGTGTATCTGTGTGTGTCTGTGTGTGTGTCTGTGTGTGTCTGTGTGTATCTGTGTGTGTGTCTGTGTGTGTCTGTGTGTGTGTCTGTGTGTGTGTCTGTGTGTGTCTGTGTGTGTATCTGTGTGTCTGTGTGTGTATCTGTGTGTGTCTGTGTGTGTCTGTGTGTGTGTCTGTGTGTGTCTGTGTGTGTATCTGTGTGTCTGTGTGTGTGTCTGTGTGTGTATCTGTGTGTCTGTGTGTGTCTCTGTGTGTCTGTGTGTGTCTGTGTGTGTCTGTGTGTGTATCTGTGTGTGTGTCTGTGTGTGGCTGTGTGTGTGTCTGTGTGTGTCTGTGTGTGTATCTGTGTGTGTGTCTGTGTGTGTATCTGTGTGTGTGTCTGTGTGTGGCTGTGTGTGTGTCTGTGTGTGTCTGTGTGTGTGTCTGTGTGTGTGTCTGTGTGTGGCTGTGTGTGTGTCTGTGTGTGGCTGTGTGTGTCTGTGTGTGTCTGTGTGTGTCTGTGTGTGTATCTGTGTGTATCTGTGTGTCTGTGTGTGTATCTGTGTGTGTCTGTGTGTGTATCTGTGTGTCTGTGTGTGTATCTGTGTGTCTGTGTGTGTCTGTGTGTGTCTGTGTGTGTCTGTGTGTGTCTGTGTGTGTGTCTGTGTGTGTCTGTGTGTGTCTGTGTGTGTCTGTGTGTGTGTCTGTGTGTGTCTGTGTGTGTCTGTGTGTGTCTGTGTGTGTGTGTGTGTGTCTGTGTGTGTGTCTGTGTGTGTCTGTGTGTGTCTGTGTGTGTCTGTGTGTAATCTGTGTGTGTCTGTGTGTGTGTCTGTGTGTGTGTCTGTGTGTGTGTCTGTGTGTGTCTGTGTGTGTCTGTGTGTGTCTGTGTGTGTGTCTGTGTGTGTGTCTGTGTGTGTCTGTGTGTGTCTGTGTGTGTATCTGTGTGTGTATCTGTGTGTATCTGTGTGTGTATCTGTGTGTGTCTGTGTGTGTCTGTGTATCTGTGTGTGTCTGTGTGTGTCTGTGTGTGTGTCTGTGTGTGTATCTGTGTGTATCTGTGTGTGTCTGTGTGTGTATCTGTGTGTATCTGTGTGTGTCTGTGTGTCTGTTTGTGTGTCTGTGTGTGTCTGTGTGTATCTGTGTGTGTATCTGTGTATCTGTGTGTATCCGTGTGTGTATCCGTGTGTGTCTGTGTGTGTCTGTGTGTGTCTGTGTGTGTGTCTGTGTGTGTCTGTGTGTGTGTCTGTGTGTGTCTGTGTGTCTGTGTGTGTCTGTGTGTGTGTCTGTGTGTGTCTCTGTGTGTCTGTGTGTGTGTCTGTGTGTGTCTGTGTGTGTCTGTGTGTGTCTGTGTGTGTCTGTGTGTGTATCTGTGTGTGTGTCTGTGTGTGGCTGTGTGTGTGTCTGTGTGTGTCTGTGTGTGTATCTGTGTGTGTGTCTGTGTGTGGCTGTGTGTGTGTCTGTGTGTGTCTGTGTGTGTGTCTGTGTGTGTGTCTGTGTGTGGCTGTGTGTGTGTCTGTGTGTGGCTGTGTGTGTGTCTGTGTGTGGCTGTGTGTGTCTGTGTGTGGCTGTGTGTGTCTGTGTGTGTATCTGTGTGTGTCTGTGTGTCTGTGTGTGTGTCTGTGTGTGTCTGTGTGTGTACCTGTGTGTGTCTGTGTGTGTCTGTGTGTGTATCTGTGTGTGTCTGTGTGTGTGTCTGTGTGTGTCTGTGTGTATCTGTGTGTGTGTCTGTGTGTGTCTGTGTGTGTGTCTGTGTGTGTGTCTGTGTGTGTCTGTGTGTGTATCTGTGTGTCTGTGTGTGTATCTGTGTGTGTCTGTGTGTCTGTGTGTGTGTCTGTGTGTGTCTGTGTGTGTATCTGTGTGTCTGTGTGTGTG
>NC_089251.1:1972500-1975000 GCF_963930625.1 Muntiacus reevesi | reverse complement strand
TATCTGTGTGTATCTGTGTGTGTCTGTGTGTGTCTGTTTGTGTATCTGTGTGTGTCTGTGTGTATCTGTGTGTGTATCTGTGTGTATCTGTGTGTGTATCTGTGTGTATCTGTGTGTGTCTGTGTGTATCTGTGTGTGTATCTGTGTGTATCTGTGTGTGTATCTGTGTATCTGTGTGTATCCGTGTGTGTCTGTGTGTATCTGTGTGTGTCTGTGTGTGTCTGTGTGTGTATCTGTGTGTGTCTGTGTGTGTGTCTGTGTGTGTCTGTGTGTGTGTCTGTGTGTGGATCTGTGTGTATCTGTGTGTGTCTGTGTGTGTCTGTGTGTGTATCTGTGTGTATCTGTGTGTGTATCTGTGTGTGTATCTGTGTGTGTCTGTGTGTATCTGTGTGTGTGTCTGTGTGTGTCTGTGTGTGTGTCTGTGTGTGTCTGTGTGTGTATCTGTGTGTGTCTGTGTGTGTCTGTGTGTGTATCTGTGTGTGTCTGTGTGTGTGTCTGTGTGTGTCTGTGTGTATCTGTGTGTGTGTCTGTGTGTGTCTGTGTGTGTGTCTGTGTGTGTGTCTGTGTGTGTCTGTGTGTGTATCTGTGTGTCTGTGTGTGTATCTGTGTGTGTCTGTGTGTGTCTGTGTGTGTGTCTGTGTGTGTCTGTGTGTGTATCTGTGTGTCTGTGTGTGTGTCTGTGTGTGTATCTGTGTGTCTGTGTGTGTCTCTGTGTGTCTGTGTGTGTCTGTGTGTGTCTGTGTGTGTATCTGTGTGTGTGTCTGTGTGTGGCTGTGTGTGTGTCTGTGTGTGTCTGTGTGTGTATCTGTGTGTGTGTCTGTGTGTGTATCTGTGTGTGTGTCTGTGTGTGGCTGTGTGTGTGTCTGTGTGTGTCTGTGTGTGTGTCTGTGTGTGTGTCTGTGTGTGGCTGTGTGTGTGTCTGTGTGTGGCTGTGTGTGTCTGTGTGTGTCTGTGTGTGTCTGTGTGTGTATCTGTGTGTATCTGTGTGTCTGTGTGTGTATCTGTGTGTGTCTGTGTGTGTATCTGTGTGTCTGTGTGTGTATCTGTGTGTCTGTGTGTGTCTGTGTGTGTCTGTGTGTGTCTGTGTGTGTCTGTGTGTGTGTCTGTGTGTGTCTGTGTGTGTCTGTGTGTGTCTGTGTGTGTCTGTGTGTGTGTCTGTGTGTGTCTGTGTGTGTCTGTGTGTGTCTGTGTGTGTGTGTGTGTGTCTGTGTGTGTGTCTGTGTGTGTCTGTGTGTGTCTGTGTGTGTCTGTGTGTAATCTGTGTGTGTCTGTGTGTGTGTCTGTGTGTGTGTCTGTGTGTGTGTCTGTGTGTGTCTGTGTGTGTCTGTGTGTGTCTGTGTGTGTGTCTGTGTGTGTGTCTGTGTGTGTCTGTGTGTGTCTGTGTGTGTATCTGTGTGTGTATCTGTGTGTATCTGTGTGTGTATCTGTGTGTGTCTGTGTGTGTCTGTGTATCTGTGTGTGTCTGTGTGTGTCTGTGTGTGTGTCTGTGTGTGTATCTGTGTGTATCTGTGTGTGTCTGTGTGTGTATCTGTGTGTATCTGTGTGTGTCTGTGTGTCTGTTTGTGTGTCTGTGTGTGTCTGTGTGTATCTGTGTGTGTATCTGTGTATCTGTGTGTATCCGTGTGTGTATCCGTGTGTGTCTGTGTGTGTCTGTGTGTGTCTGTGTGTGTGTCTGTGTGTGTCTGTGTGTGTGTCTGTGTGTGTCTGTGTGTCTGTGTGTGTCTGTGTGTGTGTCTGTGTGTGTCTCTGTGTGTCTGTGTGTGTGTCTGTGTGTGTCTGTGTGTGTCTGTGTGTGTCTGTGTGTGTCTGTGTGTGTATCTGTGTGTGTGTCTGTGTGTGGCTGTGTGTGTGTCTGTGTGTGTCTGTGTGTGTATCTGTGTGTGTGTCTGTGTGTGGCTGTGTGTGTGTCTGTGTGTGTCTGTGTGTGTGTCTGTGTGTGTGTCTGTGTGTGGCTGTGTGTGTGTCTGTGTGTGGCTGTGTGTGTGTCTGTGTGTGGCTGTGTGTGTCTGTGTGTGGCTGTGTGTGTCTGTGTGTGTATCTGTGTGTGTCTGTGTGTCTGTGTGTGTGTCTGTGTGTGTCTGTGTGTGTACCTGTGTGTGTCTGTGTGTGTCTGTGTGTGTATCTGTGTGTGTCTGTGTGTGTGTCTGTGTGTGTCTGTGTGTATCTGTGTGTGTGTCTGTGTGTGTCTGTGTGTGTGTCTGTGTGTGTGTCTGTGTGTGTCTGTGTGTGTATCTGTGTGTCTGTGTGTGTATCTGTGTGTGTCTGTGTGTCTGTGTGTGTGTCTGTGTGTGTCTGTGTGTGTATCTGTGTGTCTGTGTGTGTGTCTGTGTGTGTCTCTGTGTGTCTGTGTGTGTCTCTGTGTGTCTGTGTGTGTCTGTGTGTGTCTGTGTGTGTATCTGTGTGTGTGTCTGTGTGTGGCTGTGTGTGTGTCTGTGTGTGTCTGTGTGTGTATCTGTGTGTGTGTCTGTGTGTGTATCTGTGTGTGTGTCTGTGTGTGGCT